>NC_139994.1:17260843-17264585 GCF_964263955.1 Coregonus lavaretus
CATCCCTGCTCCAGAAAAACATACAGCAAGCAACCCAAACATGAACAACAGTCCTCACTGAAACTCACTGCAGAAAACAGGTCTTTCAATCCAGCCTTAATGAGATTTGGAACTGAGTAACGTCTGAGAAGCACTAACCTAATGTCCTCTGATTAAGGATGGCTCCTCTACATACCGATCGACCGTCAGGATCAATTAAGCTGCTCTTCTATTGGCTTGCTGGGCAAACCGACCAATAAGGTCTAAAGACCAGACTCTAGGGAGGAAGTTCAGAGGTTAAACCCCCTGTACGTTTCAGCGTATCGACTGGCTACCTCAGTAGAGAGCAAACCCAGTTAACAGAGATCTTTAGACACTAAACAGTACAGATGGAATTAGGCCAAACCTTTTCTCATTAAATAGAAACCTGCTCATTTGGTTATGTGGTAAATGTACGCTATGCGTTTCTGCATCAATTCACAGTGCTAATCTGTGAAATGTGTTAGGCTAGTACAATTACCGCTGTGATTACATTTTCAAAAATGAACACTGAGTAGTGGGGCTGTCGCTCAACTATTCCTGTACCACAGATCGGTGAGCTACTATATTATCCTTCCTCCATGGATGTCCGTTTACATTACAACTAGCCTGTAGAAGTGACTTAATCAGTGTCAGGTTGAGGAACTCTGGACCACAGGTTGAGGAACTCTGATATGGAGGCCTATAACTAGTCTTGCTACATACAGTGCCTTCGGAAAGTATTCAGACCCCTTTACTTTTTCCACATTTTGTTACGTTACAACCTTATTCTAAAATTGATTAAATATTATTTTTTTCTCAGCAATCGACACACACACACAACCCCATAATGACAAAGCAAAAACAGTTAACACTTTTTTTTTGTGCAAATAAAAAATACAAAAACAGAAATACCTTATTTACATAAGTATTCAGACCCTTTGCTTTGAGACTCAAAATTGAGCTCAGGTGCATCCTGTTTCCATTGATCATCCTTGAGATGTTCTACATTATTGACCTCCTGAGAGTCACTTGTAATTCAATTGATTGGAAACATGATTTGGAAAGGCACACACCTGTCTATATAAGGCCCCATAGTTGACAGTGCATGTCAGAGCAAAAACCAAGCCATGAGGTCAAAGGAATTGTCCGTAGAGCTCCGAGACAGGATTGTGTCGAGGCACAGATCTAGGGAAGGGTACAAAAAATGTCTGCAGCATTGAAGGTCCCAAAAACACAGTGGCCTCCATCATTCTTAAATGGAAGAAGTTTGGAACCACCAAGACTCTTCCTAGAGCTGGCCGCCCGGCCAAACTGAGCAATCGGGGGAGAAGGGCCTTGGTCAGGGAGGTGACCAAGAACTCAATGGTCACTCTGACAGAGATCTAGAGTTCCTCTGTGGAGATGGGAGAACCTTCCAGAAAGACAACCATCTCTGCAGCACTCCACCAATCAGGCCTTTATGGTAGAGTGGCCAGACGGAAGCCACTCCTCAGTAAAAGGCACATGACAGCCCGCTTGGCATTTGCCAAAAGGCACCTAAAGACTCTCAAACCATGAGAAACAAGATTCTCTGGTCTGATGAAACCAAGACTGAACTCTTTGGCCTGAATGCTAAGCATCACGTCTGGAGGAAACCTGGCACCATCACTACTGTGAAGCATGGTGGTGGCAGCATCATGCTGTGGGGATGTTTTTCAGAGGCAGGGACTGGGAGACTAGTCAGGATTGAGGCAAAGATGAACGGAGCAAAGTACAGAGAGATCCTTGATGAAAACCTGCTCCAGAGCGCTCAGGACCTCACTGGGGCGAAGGTTCACCTTCCAACAGGACAACGACCCTAAGCACACAGTCAAGACAACACAGGAGTGGCTTCGGGACAAGTCTCTGAATGTCCTTGAGTGCCCCAGCCAGAGCCCAGACTTTAACCCGATCGAACATCTCTGGAGACACCTGAAAATAGCTGTCCAAAGACGCTCTTCATCCAACCTTACAGAGCTTGAGAGGATCTGCAGAGAGGAATGGGAGAAACTCCCCAAATACAGGTGTGCCAAGATTGTAGCGTTAGACCCAAGAAGACTTGAGGCTGTAATCGCTGCCAAAGGTGCTTCAACAAAGTAAAGGGTCTGAATACTTCTGTAAATGTGATATTTCAGTTCAAACAGGTTTATAAAAACATGTTTTTGCTTTGTCGTTACGGGGTATTGTGTGGAGATTGATGAGGGGGAAAAAGAATGTAATCAATTTTTTACATTTACATTTTAGTCATTTAGCAGACGCTCTTATCCAGAGCGACTTACAGTTAGTGAGTGCATACATAATTTTTTAATTTTTCATACTGGCCCCCTGTGGGAATCGAACCCACAACCCTGGCGTTGCAAACGCCATGCTCTACTAACTGAACTACATCCCTGCCGGCCATTCCCTCCCCTACCCTGGACGACGCTGGGCCAATTGTGCGCCGCCCCATGGGTCTCCCGGTCGCGGCAGGCTACAACAGAGCCTGGATTTGAACCAGGATCTCTAGTGGCACAGCTAGCATTGCTACGCAGTGCCTTAGACCACTGCGCCACTCGGGAAATTTCAGAATAAGGCTGTAATGTAACAAAATGTGGAAAAAGTCTATGGGTCTGAATACTTTCCGAATGCACTGTAGGAATAAATGCATTAAGTATGTACATAAGAGATATGTTACTGGTACGTAACAGCAGTTAAAAGTATGTCGAGGAAGGCAGCTTTGATCAGCATGATCTCTGTGTGTGTGTGTGTGTGTGTGTGTGTGTGTGTGTGTGTGTGTGTGTGTGTGTGTGTGTGTTTGTGACAGTCAGTCCTTACCAGTATGTCAAGGCAGGCAGCTTTAAGCAGCGTGATCTGGTCAGCTATGGTGAGTCCTGTGAAGCCAGGCACTCGTTTGGCAAACTCCACGATCTTTATAATGCACTTAGTAGCCAGCTCACTGAACTTATCCCACAGCCCCAGGTCCAGCCTCACGCGTTGTTCCGCACTCGAGTTCTGGAGAGGGGAGAGAGAGGACACACAGACACAAGCATTAGCAGGCATGCAAACACACACACGGAGACACACAGAGAAACACACACACACATAGGCACACACACACACACAGAAACAAACAGAGAGTCAGGCGAGAGGCACCATCATCATGAGACACCGAGTTGCTAATGATCTCACTGTATATAAATAATACACTCTCCACCATGACACTATATAATTATATAACATTCAGAGGTTGTTGTTGTAAATTGAGCCGAGCAGTAGTAGTACTGCAGTAATGAGTGAGAGAGAGAGCAGTAGGCAAAGAGAGAGAGAGAGAGAGAGAGAGCAGTAGGCGAGGAGAGAGAGAGAGAGAGAGAGAGAGAGAACAGGAATTAGCCATAAAGCTGTGACAGGTAGCAGGGAGCACTTTGAAGTTAGAGGAATGGAGTTAAAGTATCTATATGGGCCAGGCCCTATACTAACAAACAGAGAGGAGAGGAGGGAGAAAGCAGAGTAGAAGGGAAAGGAGAATGAATAAAGAGGAATAAAGAGGAGGTGTTGAGAGACAGGGAAATGGCAAGCTATTAGGGAGAGGAGAGGAGGATAGTGACAGGGCTAGGAATGAAAGAGAGATGGAGAGAGAGCGGAAGACAGGATCGAGACAATGTGGTAGGAAGAGGAGTAATTGAAAGAGAAAGTGAGTGAGAGGGAGGAAGACAGACAGACAGTAAACAGAGTATTTTTCTGGAGA